>NC_091936.1:24924970-24967470 GCF_041260155.1 Ptychodera flava | reverse complement strand
TCGCAGTGAATCGTGTATAGTTCGCGCTGCACGTACGCTGACGCAGGGTGGGTGGTGGACACTGAACCAGACTGTTCATACAAGGCGTCCGCTATTTTAGACAAGAAACATTTCATCGAATTGCGTTGATTGAAATATCGTGTGTTCTTGATCAAAACGCCGATGATCACATTCAGCAGTCTGCGAGAGACATCCCACGCATGCATTAATAGAATCCCACTCGATTTTGTAAAAGGATTTTATTTTATTACGATGAATGATGTCCTCAACGGGGAACAGCAACATAAGGCGGGCCATCATGGCAAATTCAACCTTTCCTCGATAAACTGATGAGTTCCTCACAGTTTTACTTTCTTAACTTACTTAACGCAGCTCTAATTGATGAATGTCATACGAGGGAACAAAGAAAATACCATTTGATTTTTGTTAATCCTGGTCATTTCAATTTTTCAAATAAAGATATATATTAATTCTGTGATTTGAAAATCGATTATTTTGCTGAATGTTCACATCAGAAGTATTTAATAGGTCCTCTAGGTATTCCTGTCTTCTAAATATTCCAGTCTATCTATCTATCTATCTATCTATCTATCTATCTATCTATCTATCTATCTATCTATCTATCTATCTATCTATCTATCTATCTATCTATCTATCTATCTATCTATCTATATATCTATCTATCTATCTATATATATATATATATATATATAATATATATATATATATATATATATATATATATATATATATATATCGAAGTATACAGATGTCCTCGTGGGAAATTACAGTGTTCGATGCTAAAGCCCCCACCCCCCATGGATTGTTCCATTTGTGCACGGGGGTGATAGGGGTGGCCACAGGTGTCGGGCTATAGTATTACCCCGACACCTCTGGCCAGTGGCCGGCCATCAACTATTTTTTGTAAAGTGGCCATTAAATGTCCACTGGTTATGTCCACAAACACAACAACAACAACACACTCACACAATTTTCAAACTCTTTTTCATCTCTTTCTGGTCATTTTTCATATCAATTTTTCTTAATTATATATATATATAAAATAATAATATGTAAATAATGATATATAAATATATAAAAGCGTTATAAATAATATATATATAAATAATATATATATATATATATATATATATATATATATATATATATAATATATATGTATATATATGTGTGTGTATGTAAAGTGTAAGGGTGCAATGATAAATATAGAAACATAGATACATAGTAAACATATTAACATAAACATGGCAGTGCATACACATACATACATACATTATATCTATGCCACTTTTTCTGAAACATTTCAGCGACAAAGTTTCTGCAATTATCAATCTGATTGTTTTGAATTTGACTCTGACAGTTTGCCCTCGGCGACATTCTGTGGATCATGACATACAGTTAAAAGAGGAAGAAAGCAAAACTAGAACTGTCTTGAATATTTCCAGTAATGGGACGCACAAAGGGCAATTTTGCACCAGTGTTACACCATAATGTCACGTAGTTAAATTTCATGGGGAAGGAATACGAGAATACAAGATTCGGTAGCACGACTACCCCCAAGCATTGCGTTGGCGGCCTTTGCGCTGTTCACAGTAGAGAGGTAAAAGGGGTCAAACAAATTTTTTGCCATTTAGATGATACTAACCATAGATTGTGTACGGACCATGTTACAATAGAGAAACGTAAATGTTTGAAGTGCAGGGTACTAGCTGACCTGTCGCAAAACATAGGTTATTTCTGTCATTATGTCTCAGAAAAACAGAAACGTTTTCTTGAAGTTGAAAGGTACAATTTAGTTCAGACGTTACGTTGCCTATGACGACGCGAAATATTACAATCGATTATCTCAACTGCAGGGAATCAACGAATTTTCAGATAAACTATTTCGGATCATGATAAATAATAGAAAGTTTGTTAATTGATGATAACTGTGTGCAAATGTTTTTATGATTAAAAGTGTAATGTGTGTTGAATTTTCTTGCACCAGTCATCGGAAGATGAGTATTCTTCCTGAAACCTACAACACAAATGAGGATGCCCCGTCAGTAACTTTTGAACTTGATCGCCATATCATTTCTTGTTGTCAGATGATGCATCTTTATCTTTTACTTTGCATACCGTGGTAGTTGACGGGAATGATTGGAGTAATCACTATTCATACCTATTTTATGTCGTCTGACGTTTTCATGATTACATACAGGCTTTTGTCCTGATAATCTATACACTGAATTTTGAGATCTGCTTAGAAAAGACCGGGGCACAGAGAAATTTATTTGGAGATGGAAGCATAATGGAGTTTTGGGAAATTGCTTTTGCGAAGAGGATTTCGGATTGAATGCCACAAATGTCAAATGGAGCTCAGTAAGCATTGTGAGTAAATGCATTTCCTGTAAGCTATTCCGTTGGAACATGGAAAGGAAACACATTCTGGATATGCCTTTGAAGCAGCAGTCTTTGCATCTGTATACATTGAAGCGTGGTGATGTAATTTCCAACCCCTTCGCCGCTAACACAAACAAATATGACGTGGAGTGATAAATAGCGGTGAAAAATGCGAGAGGGCGCATTCCAATAGGTGGGGGACCTTAGAACGTTTTGGGACCTCGCTCATTCGCTAACCGAAAGGTGGATGGGCCCAGTGGTGCGTACAGCTTTAAATTATTGGTGAGATTGTATTTTCCTGAGTCCCCGTGGCTACGACATGTCAGAGATAATTGGTGATAAACTCTTCGGGAAGCTAAATTGTGGAACAATTTTGCACCGTCATGCATAAATTATGACACGCACTCAGGTCCGCCATCTTGAATGCCCGAGTATGTTATTTCTACCTTAACGGTTATTTATCAAGAGAAAAAGCGCGCCAATTGTTTGCTCCCCTTCACCGTGGACTCATTAAAACTAACACAAATGAATTGTTAGAATAGCAAATGTTATAAATCTGACATTTTGTCGTTTCAAAATAGTCGAACTTCGTTCTCGAAGGTGCAATTTGTAAGTAACAAGCAAAGTATAAAACATGTTTGTGTGTGCGTGAGAGAGAGAGAGAGAGAGAGAGAGAGAGAGAGAGAGAGAGAGAGAGAGAGAGAGAGAGAGAGAGAGAGACTTCCTCAGATTTGGCCAATTACAGCTTTTGTACGAAGTAGTTAATTAGCCCAACAATTTGAAGATATCCAATGGCAAATTAATGCATTTGACTTAAGGTAAAAGAGGCACGAAACTGAATGGTTTTCACTCAGTGCCTACAATTTGCTGAAATAAACTTTAAAACATGTTATTGCCCGAGAAAAAAATAAAAATCTTGGCCACCATGCAAATTTTTGGGATAAGATAAACAAAGTACTTGACCGATTTTTGAAGCTAAAGTGGTCGCTACATACTACACGTAAATCCAAAGGGAAACATTTCTTGATTTTCACAAAAACAGCACGAAAAAACATTGAGTCTGCATGCGCAGCAAACTTAAGTATTTTAAAAATTTGGGCGTCTTAAAAACTGTCCCCGAGCCACATTCTACCTGTATGGGGCATGAAACATCTTCATACCAATTACATCCATTATGAAAAATAGTCGCACAATTTACGCCCACTTTAAAAGGGAGCTGGACATATAAATAAAACATTTACTGATCGTCGTTTCATTTTATAGTCGAATCGGACGCTCGTAAGCATCCCAGTCGCCATTACATCGGCGTGGCAGTGTTTTTCAACGAGAGTAAGATGTATCGTGTTACTTGGCATTATGTAAACATGCTGAATTAATGTTTACACAGGTAGTACTCTATCTTCTATTAAGAATGATATGAACACATCGTCGGTACACTGTCTCATTGTTGAATTGCTTTTTTTATTTCATTACGTCTTAGCAATATACATATTAATTTATATCAATGCCTTGCGGCAAGTTCAAGACAGTGCTCTGATAACACACTTTTTCCAATTTTATCGGAACAGCTCTACAGGATTATTCATGATAGGAACAATTGGCGGGAATGATAATGACAGGATAATCATCTGATAATCCTAAGAATAAAACATAGGGCCAAAATCCTGAAGCTACTATAGACATGGATACAAAATTAAGTATATCCTGACTGTATGAAATTATCTCACTAAGGTCATCCTAGGGACATGTAAACCAAAATTAGAGCTGTCTGACCAGCGGTTTTGAAAAAACAAGCGACTCAACAGTTGACAGAGCTCTGCTGTGTTATGTAGAGAATAACCTTTTGTGACACATGTATTGGTGAAGAAGGTGGATATCTTTGATAGCTCATTTCAGGATGGCCTGACCAAAAATGGAAAAAATTCTGTAAAAATACAGATTTGCATATTTCATCAGACTATATTAGTCTATAATAGCAAATAAACGAGAGTTAATTACATTCTAATTAAAGTAAACAAGACTTGCTTCAATCAAGATTTACGTCATAAAAAAAAGCATATCTGTCAGGTTATAAAGAATCTTGAGCTGATTATCTTTTAATATCAGTATTTTCATCCTATTAACCAAGCACATTTTAACTTTCAAATTAACATTGTAAGTAAGTTCTGTTGAATAAGTTGAGACTGTACGTACTCAGAGAAAGCACACTGAAGAGACAAATGTTTGAAACTTAAGAAGTTCAAGGTCATCAAAAGCATTATAAGGAATCATGTTACACTTTCATTGCACTGTTTACACAGATTGCATAATTGCTATAAATAGCATGAGGAATCTTACAGCCCAGCTTTACCATAAAAACCCTATCACTTTGACCACTCTTTTAATTGACCACTATATATTTTCCTCAAAAGGTAATCTTATTTCATCCTTACCAAGTCAACCATAAATGGAATTAGAACTTTCTCTATCTCTATTATTTGACCACCCTATCATGACAAACTATTATGAGCAATTTCTTTTAGATAACATAAATGGTGGTTCAGAATATATCAAAGTTGGGATTCAGGAAAGTTGCCTTTACATGTTTTAATCCTCAATTCACTATGAACTGTCAAAAAAAGTTGTACTTTCTGATAATTCCACACTAAAATTATTTTGGCTTTGATGATTTCCTAATTAATTCAATTATTTAAAATCATATTAATTATTTTTTTCTGGGTGAATTGATAGGGTTTATACAGTACAAGAATTACATACAATGTAAGTCAAACTTTGACCAAAATGACAAAAAAAGTCCTTAAAAATACACATTTGCATATTTCATCACAATTTGAACAAATCTAAGTTGGGTTATCCCTAGGGACCTGTATACCAAATAACAAAGCTGTCTGACCAGCGGTTACGAAGAAGAAGATTTTTTACCAAAACACCTTTTTTGGCATTAATTTGCCTATTTTCAACAATATTAAAAAATCAAAAAAATAAAAATTTCTCAAAATCATACTTTTCATCTACACAACAAATATCAAATCAGTAAGTACTGCGGTTCTCAAGATATTTGAGTGGACGGACGCCTCACAAACGGACATACATACATACATACATACATACATACATACATACATACATACATACATACATACATACATACATACATACATACATACATACATACATACATACATACATACATACATACATACATACATACATACATACATACATACATACATACATACATACATACATACATACATACATACATACATACATACAGACTGACAACGGACGCCGGACGGATACCCATCCCAATAGCTTCTATAGACTATAGTCTATAGTAGCTAAAAACCCAGGCGAGATGCCGTCTTTAATATTAAAAAAACAGATGACCCATGGCATTGTAAGTTTCAACGCGACTAATACTGTTCTGAGGAAGTTATTTCTCCATTTCATGGAAAAAAAACGATTTCACGAGAGGATCGGTTTCAGTGAAGTTCCTACAATGAGTATAACAACCCTGCATATAAAAGAGACACGTGACACAACACTAGTGCATCCCGCCGGTAAATTAAGAAGCAAATTTATTTCAAGAATCTCTGTTCAGAGTGCAAAAAACAAGATACTCGAACATTGATTTTTCATATTCTCTCAGTTCATGAATATCCGCTGTTATATTATTTTTTCTATCTACCTTGAAACAGGAGTAGAAATGTTCGTAAATGCATACAGATTTACAAACTAATAGCTTTTCTTTGCGATATTGTGGCGAATTTTTGAAGTTCGAAAGCACTGTAATCCATTAAGAGTATACATAGATACATAGACAGATACATAGATACAACATAGATAGGTAGATAGATACATAGATAGATAGATAGATAGGTAGGTAGATAGATAGAAAGATAGATAGATAGATAGATAGATAGATAGATAGATAGATAGATAGATAGATAGATAGATAGATAGATACATACATACATACATACATACATACATACATACATACATACATACATACATACATACATACATACATACATACATACATGTATGCATGCATGCATGCATGCATGCAGACAGACAGAAAGACAGACAGACAGACAGACAACATCAGTGAATAATCAATAAATAGTCGAATTCCTCCCCGCTTGACTCAGTGCTTCTTGTTTATGACGTGACGGGAAGTCTTCATGATCGTTCTAATTAAAGTTACAACTGTAGGCGTAATTTTACGCTCTGCTAAATACAATCCTCAATGACGATTTATTACTTTGTAATAAACAGATGTATGGTGATTTACTTAGTTTCTGATAGTTTTTCAATTTATTACCACGATCGCAAATTGTGTTGTCACCAGTGATTTTGCAAATGCAGTTTCAGAAGGATCTGCATTCATTAATATATGTATCTAGGCCATAGAATGGTGGGTTATTTCACCGACAAAGAGAATATGTACTCTCGTCAAATGACCGCGAGATATCACGAGAAGTAATACGGTGTCAAATTGCTTGCTATATTGTTTTTTTTTTGTACCATGCACTTTAATTCTTAAAACCTAATCCTGTTATATTACCTCTTTGACTAGTTCCCAGACTTTGCAGCTAAATGTAGAAAATTTCGTTTGCGGACGGCAACTATTTAACAAAGCGCGACAAAAGAGAAAACAGCGTTTAAGGTTACTCTTTGGTTCAATGACTCACTGGATGACGGGCGTGATTCAGAGCGACAGATCAGGCTGAAGCGGATATCGTCGTTTCAGGTACGAAAAATATGAAACTTGAGACAAGTCACCCTTTTTTCCTATCTTCGTGAGGCAGATATCTCCCGGATATCGGTACGTCTTCCATATCTGTCAATATTCCTTGTCGTGTTCCCCGGGGCCGGTGTGTGTCTTAAGACGCCTCCCACGGCCCACCGGGCTCAAAAGAGTGACGAATTCGTATTACTTGTACTGTGACGAGGGTTCATAGAATGATTCGTTAAAAGTTGTGTCAAAAGCCGATAATAAGAGTCTCACGCAATCCAGGGAATTAAAACGTCGCTTGTTCCACCGAGACAGGAAGTAAACTCAATGCCATGTGACAGACAATCGGTCAGATTCATCATGAAAACATTTGTAAAAAGCAACATTTTCCATGCTAAGTATGCCTCTGAGATCACAGTTTTTAAGTTTTGTGGGAAAGAAAAGAGGGTCTCTCATTAGTACTGACACTATCCGAAACTCAAAGACAGGTGTGGAGGTCAACAATGTATTATTTTCACACATAATCAGGAGACGTTTCATAAGTTCCATTTGGATAAGATCGCTAAAATGACAACTTTAATGACGCGCCAAGGGATCAAATATCCGGGATCTGTATAATTTCTTAGCTGGTCCACAATTTTAATGTCTCATTTCGATTCCTGTAGAGAAAAAAATTAGCTCTGATAGCTGTTATTTTTTATGTTTTCTCTTTGATGTTTCTAGAATAACGTTATTTAGTTTTACTTAGAATCCTTAAATCATTTTTAATGCCTATTTTTCGACTTCTAAATAAACCCTGCATTGTATAGCTATTGCCTAATAAGTAGGTTTTTAACGACCGAATAAATTTAGATCGGATCTTGACTAAACATTTATCATTACTTATTGTAGGTAATGCATAGTTCTTGCAAGTCTAAACCTCTTTATTCCAACTTGCCTGAATTAGAATAATGGGAGCATGATTGTTCTTATTTCAAATAATGAAAACTATCAAAAAGGTACAACAGGTATATTACCATCAAGTGTTCACAGCAATACTGTAAATCAAAGGTTAAATGTTTCCCATATGGTATAGTTCGCGAAAAGAGTGACGGCCATATCTATGTTTGGAATAATCAAATGTGTTAAATTTGAAACATTTTTTCTCACAGTGCCAATATTATTTGATGTATGAACAATTAGTTTAATGTTTCCTGTGCCTATGAGCATGGGTTTACATTTATTTTCGAGTTTTGTATTATCTTACGACAAGCAGTACAGTATTTTTCAATCAAGTATAAAAAACCCTTGTTATCGTTAAAATTGAAATCATTTTCAAAAGCTATCTGTTGCTGTATCGTGTTTCATCTATATTCTCATACCCTCTGTCATTGTGATGTAATAGCCAGGCCTCATATGTACTTCTCTCCCTTGATGTTTTGCTAAACGGCTTGCATAGATATTTCTGTCGGTCCTTCGCGTCTCATTTATTATAAATTTTTATCTTCCTATTTCATTGGTAGCAAAACCATTTTTGCCAATTCTAAAAATTGCAGGAATTTTATATATTTTTTTCGAAAAGCAACCGCCCTCTGTTGATGTAAAGAAATTGTCATGATAACTAATTTCTATAGCATAACAGGAAATACTTTGATTGACACTTACTTTCATGTGTTTAGATCCGTAAGAGTTTTCAGGATGTCATCAAACAACTTTGAAGGAACATTCTTCCTATTACGTAATAAAAATAACAGAAGGGTATTTCCTTTTTAACTTCCTGTCTATGCCATTCTTTTACCTCTTTCAATTTCTCTTATAAACATACAAACAAACGAACCAATAAATAAATAAATAATACATAAATAAATCTTACACATTATCTAAATCTGACGACTAAATTTACAGAAATTCCTGCACGACTGCCACAGTTGTGCTTTACGTTTGCAAACCCAGCCTTTGTTTCGGTAAAGTTCTAACTCAGTTGGTAACTATGTCTTAATATCCTAGATGTTATCGAGGCTATATCAGCATCACACTTCTAGGAATATCTAGGAAGGAGCGAATTTTTATCCTCCTTAGTTGTCAACAAGGCAAGTTAAGGGGACCTGAATTAACACAATGGATTGATGCACTGGCTTCGATTGAACAGTTCTGTCGGTGTGTACACCTGTCGCTGGAAAGATCGACGTAAATCTTGAACAGTTCAATACGACCCTTGTTATGATACATTCGTTCGTGGTGACTGAATGTCGATACTTCATTATTTCTCTCAATGCCCTTGAACTTTGTGTTGAAATATGTTGTTTTGACGTGTAAACGGGAAAACATTGATAGCATTGATGTTTCATGTTCATAATATCCCGAGAGATATCATCAAGAATGCGTAAACTGAGATTAGTACCGACAGACGTAAAAACAGCGGCTGCTGTTACAATTATTGTATACCACTATCATATCACTCAACACGGCAATAAAATATTACAGCTTAAATTTGTATATCAGTCACCATTGCGATTGGAACGGTACCCAATTTGGTGCATCATATTGCCAGTCCATCTACACCATTAGAAATCGTGTGTGAAAGGCCCAGGATTACAAAACGTGGTCACCATCGCTTATTTCTCAAATTCACAATGTCTCCCTTGTAAACAACCCGACAGGTAGCAATGTCTCTAGGTAGCTAGATCGCTAGCTAGGTAGCTAGGTAGTAAGTAGGTAGGTCTAGTACATTTTGCGTTGGCCAAAATATTCTCGTTTAGTAGAAACCACCTTTCTTCAGGAATATGCTGCAAGGTAGAGCGTATAGGGGGTGTATCGTGTGTACTATCCGAACATTTTTATCATTAAATATGTTGGTTACAGAGCTGCCGAAAGTCAGCCAATTGTCTGCCATCACAAAGATCAGCGATCGATAATCAGTAACTCTATGCTATCGGTTCACTGCCAGCGATAATCAAGAAGATCAGATACAAACATTAGTTATCCCTGCCCCCCGAATGCACATCTGTCGATTTCTGGGGAAGTGGCCGTTGGAGATAATTCTGAGATAATGATCGTTCACTTGGTTTGCAACGTATTGCGTTTCGTTGCTGGCTACTGTATATAGGCCGGGTTTCACGCATGAGCATCGTGTCGTATTGGACCTTTTGCCAGATAATAATCGCGCTTCATACACCTCCGTCAGTACTGACACACTGAAAGTATTTTCACGTAATATGCAGATTTCTGCTTTTCGCTGAGTGTATACAAAGAAACAAGATGGCGGTTCGGACATATGCTACTGGTACTTGCAGTGTTGCGATTTAAATCTTCCTCTTGTTTTCCAAAGAGATTACACGTGCTATTTGGTACACTGGCATCAAGATGCGAACATAACTATCAAGATTTCCTTCGAGTGCCCTTTAACTATAAAATGGATTAAATTTATGATAAGTAGATTACCTAGACTAACTTCTAATCAACCTAAACCAAGAATTTCGTTTCCTCGTTGGCGAAGGCTAATTTCCAGGTCCTACCTCAGCTGAATAATTCGCGCAATAGTTATAAATAACTATTGCATCCGTTGATGATTATTTTGGCTAAACTGTTTTGAACAAATCAATCATTCTATTTTGAATTTCCTTAAAATACCGAAGCGAGTCAAGTAGTGCCCAGTAAACATTAAACGCTTATTCCAAGAAGTAATGTACTTGGTAGGATTAACGTTTTTAATCCTCAACTATGCCGTTTTTCGGCAAGCGTTATTTGAATATTTCTGTTCAAAAGTAGAACTATCAAACAAATGAACGTTGTTTTCACTTATTAAATGTCAAAGCATTATAGCTTACGCCGCCTTCCTGACCAATTATGACGTTTTTCGCGGATTCATATAGCAGTCTTTCATCAAAGGATTGTACTGATGGCATTTGATTGATTTCATATCTGCTCAATTCTATGCAAAAAGTGTGTAAAGTATGGATCGCCTTTCTATGAATAACTTTAAAAGCTTCCTGTGCTCTAACCGAGAGACTTCTTTCGATGAAAATCTATTCATATATGCTTTATTTTAGTTTATAATCAATACAAATATCGTTTGAAAAGACTTAATCCTGAACACATTTTGTTGACTTTAGCTTTAGTTTTTTATTCTTGTCCTTGTTCACTTAGGAAATAGTTTTAAAATCTGCATTCAAGTCTTTTTTTGAATGGCATTGTTATGTTAATACTAAACTTGAACAGAAACGGGGAATGGGTGCAAATGTGACATGTCCAAAGAGATTTCTTGTTCTTATTACTTTAAATTTGTAAAATATTGGTTCAATAAATTTGCAATATCCTATACTGCATGTTATACAGATGTTTTACTCGGTAACTTGACTAAGTAAAACACTAAAATCCGGGAATAAGCCATGTGTCGACGCAGCACAACTCAATGTGGCATTTCTCCCCTCCGGAAAGCGCGCCACTATGTCTACATTGTAACCATGACGTGACTGTTCCCTATACCAAAGCACTCTTTGCTACAAGGGCGCCATGATGTCCACAATATTACGATGACGTGTCAGTGTCCCACCAAAGCACATGTGAAAAGTTGCCTATCATGCCCAAGTTCTACGATGACTTGAGAGTCCTCTGCTAAAGCATCCTTTGTCAATAGGGTCAAATGAGACAATGCGGAACTAGGTCACGAAATAGCGCAAGTGCGCAGTTTCAAAAATGTTTTAAGGCAAATTTTGACCTTTGTTAGACTTATCGGTTATTTAACTCAGAGTGCATGAATTCCCTTGAAAATCTTGAACTTAATTTCGGAGTGATCATAACCATTTCCACATACCCTTGACCATCACTGGTATACAAACACCTGATAATTAGGAATGACTTGGGAAAATACTTTGCTCAAGGAATGCACGTATGAAGTCAACTGTCACTCACTTCCTCAAAGTCATAGCAATGACCTTCATGATTGGTGTAATGGTATCATCGTCATTATCACTATCATCCATAGATCGTGGTTGTCTATATTCTGCAGGAGCCTAGTCAGTTGCCAAGCTAAGCCTAGGCAATACAGTACATTTAGTGAGTGCTTCTAAAGTTAATAGTATCTGCTAACAGCTTACATTGACAACGATCGTTAGGGCATTAATATGCATCGCATGAATGCTTTCACTAAGGTCAGTTAATATAAGAGGGGAGGTCAACGAATTCTCGTAATCTATGAAAGTGTGGACCCTATGTTAGAATTCAGAAATTCTCTCTGAATGTAGAAAGTCTGATTTGCGTGAAAATTAGGAATGTTCTTCGCTAATCTAGTTAAATGCTCTTCACGGTAGCAAAAGCAGTATTTTGATTAATGGCGTTTGTGAGGTCGCTTGTCGTCTCAGGGCATGATTCTTTTCAATTAAGTTTGGTTATTGTTTGAATTACATCTCAATTTATTTCAATTCAAGAAAAAAAAACACGGATCATTTCGTAAAAGAGGGCTGTAGAATTTGATAACGTCGTAATATCTCCATAAAGATAGGACAATTTAAGTCCGTTCTTGTACAGCGAGATAAAATTGCTTTTTCTGCACACTATATCCTATTCCTGTAGTTCTCAATTTCTTCTTAAATATTTTGATCCCTGTGTTAAGCCGCTGCCGGGAGCACAATTTCGGAATGATTCAGTCGTCTTGTGCATAGCTCCTTAACATGGGACAGATTTTCAGGTTGAACGAAATGCTCTCAGTCTTACCGTTTTTGGTGCATTATAGCATCCTCATTTCTGCTTACGAATTCTGAAAAAAATCTACTTCTCTCTTTAACAATCTTTGTAAGCAGTGTGACCAATTAAAATGTCTTTGTGAATATGTTGGAAAATATCACAGAGGCTCATTATACTTCAAATTTGAAATGTAACTACTCTAACATTGAAGTTCCGCCGGTTGAAAATTTGATGTATTTTCTAATACGTTTATCCTTTTTATTAAGGTAGAACGCGACTCGGGGACAGATATTCAGACTCTCAAATTTCTATAATTCTTTTCTGATCTAAACTTTCACCATCTTAGTTTGTCGAAAATCTGAAATTTGATTTTCTCCCATAGAGTTAACACAGGCATGGCGGCCATTTTGCCCAACATTTTGCGATCGCAAAATGTTGGGCAATTTGTTTCGCTAGTATCAACATTTGCACGGTAACCCCTGATTTTTATTGTTGATTTGGTAAGAGAATGGTTGAAAGTTTCCTTCAGGAAAGTTTGAGCAAAAGTTTAAGTCTTTCACTTTCGAGGCGCATACAACCTTTAATACAATTTCTTCTTCTGATGAAAATCCGGTAGATTGTGTTTAGAGTCTTACTTGGCAATATAGCCTGTATGTACGTAACAAGTGTTCAATGTTTTGGAATTGGAATATTCACTGGTTTTCACTTGTAAAAAGTGACAATGCATATTTTGCTTAGTTCATCGTATTTGCGGGACGATGTGTATTTTAATGTTCTTTAACGAGCAGAATAAAAATGCAATGTGTTTAAATAGAACAAAAATTTGACAATATTACGAAATATTTATTGCAATCGTCCCTGTTACAATGTCCGTCGTGAAAGGTTTTATTTTCGAATGGATGTCAGATGACAGTCACGACACAACCTAATAGAAAACGCGACAGAATTTTAGATAGTCCAGTCATTCTACACTCTGAGCCATTAACGCTTGCACAGGAAATTACCCAGTTAATTGAATTTTAGACATGCTATCCCTCACACAGTCAGCCGGCTGTCAAGAGAAGACGATGAAAAACACTGGTCAAATTTTATGTTCCACAATTAGTGTGAATGTGTGATGGGGTAACGTGACGTTGCTTTCGATTTGTCAGTCATTTGCGACAGTCCATGAAAAATTGATCAGAGAGACTGAGTCACAAATGCTTCGGAAAATTCGAAAACGTTCCCATACTTCATTCCTGTAAATAATCGTGGAGGAGGATCGCTGGAAAGTGGATCAATTTATCAGAAATCGAAAACCTGTGACCGGGCCATATCGAATAAGAGATCAATAGTTGAGATGGGTAGGTATCGACATATTCCACACACAGAGCCCGAAACCTTAGACTTTTTTGAAAACTACAACTTGCATTGGGTCATTATAATAGCAGCTTATGGGTCCTAACTGTCAGGTTTATATGAAACAAGCAAAGAGGTTTTAATGATTACCTTTGTCTTTTGCGCTGGCATAGCGAACAACTGACTCGATATGAGTATTTTTGTACCATGAACTTTCAGTTTTTAATATCTACAGTACAGGTGTAACCTTCCGTATTGTTGCATATTTCTTACTTGTATCGAGTGCAAGGGTTGAGTGAGTTTCTTGCTAAATGACCCAGGTATACAGTCTTAACACTTAAACCCTTTCCTATAGGTGCAATGTTATTACTGATAATCAATCCTTAGATACCGCCGTAAGTTTCCTCCAAATGTGTCGCTAGGCAACGCCCTATAACCGTAAGGTTTAGTCGTCATTCTGATACGCGAAAGGCACCGAATTTTCCCTTGTCGGTTCCATTCGGCCGATGATGGCATAGTAGTCAAAAATTAAACCGTGACACCATGTCATCTTCCGCTAAACTACCAATCTGCCCGTAATAGCAGCGGCAAATGACGATAAAATTCATCCAGCGGGTACGAAGCTATCGTGAAGCCGCGCTCTACAGAAATCATGCTCGTAAATCATTCTTTATACTGTCGAATCGGCGGGTCGATACGGTCGTCTGGAGTCGCTAGACATATTAGCAATAATAACAAACAACGGACGTTATCTCAGTTAACATGCGTTTTTATTGATTTTCAACTGGGCACGAGATTTGATATTTTGCCCGTAATTGTTGATATCCTGTTTTGCTGACAGTGTGATCGTAACGGGGTTAACGAACGAAGTCTAAAGAACGCCAGACCTGTGCAGTAATTTTCTGCGGTGAAATTTTCATCCAGATTTTGAATGACCTTTCCAATGTAGCTGGCTACTGCAAGTCCTGCGCGTGTGTCTGTTATCAGTTGGCTCGATTTTGATGTACTAGTACCGATATCAGGTAGTGGTTGCTCGCAGTTGATCGCTCTGCAGCGGGTCTCGGCAACGCGTGTCGTAAACTTTCAGCGTTTTACCAGCAGCAACCACAACAAAAAGACTTTTGCACAACCATATGAGTATGAGCTGAAATCAGTAAAATCCCACAATCAGCGAGCTACCACATATGTCGGACCAAGATATTCATAACAGACAAAATTGACTGTAGGCTTTTGAAGGATATACTCTTAAGAATTCTGTCTGCTGCTCGCTATCACGCGTTCTCATCATGACGCGCAAATGTTTATAATTGCCATAGCAACAATCAGGAAATTCTTGATTAGCACATATGCCATATCACCAATTACACCGAACTCTCCATAGGAGAATTACGTCAGCCCTCAATCTCAATAGATATAGACACACAATACAATACGTTAAGATGTGTGCAAATCAGCATGACATATTTTGACGGATAGTGGATTAGTTTCTGGAAATATCAATTATGGGTTGTTAACTTTCAATCAAAATACACCACTGCTTACGCGATGACGTCGTTGGTGACGTCGACAAAGATATTACAATGGTTTTACTTACACTCAGCAATTCCCGCTTCTAACCTTGAAATTCCTCACACATGCATGCCGTATAGAAGGAAAGAAGGTGGTGTTTTGATCACGACTCTAAATTTTTATCTAAACCGAACACGGTTGCCAACGCCATTTGATAAGTGAAAAAAGTAATCAGAATTTATCGGAAGTGATTAGGGTCAGACGTGTATGAAAGCTTCTCAACAGTTGCATTCATCATGATCGTTTTGGCGCGAATGACAAACAAGTCAAATTTTCACGACAATTGTCGGGACAGAAGTTACATTCATCGTGATCGATTTCCCGCCAATCGTTGACAAACGAGTCAAATATTCACCACAATTGTCAGGGCAAGGCCGGTCAGAATTTGCACATAGTACCTCGACGAAATTCTGCAAAAAGCGGCGTCTCCTGCTGTTCAGTGTAAATTCGTCAATTTCCGCTCTTCGGTGACTGTTGTCGTCTTGTTAAATAAACTCTTTCCAGTTCGGCTAGAAATAGCACATGACATTTGTCGTGACGGCGGTGAACAACAAAAAAAAACTCGCTCGACGATAGGCATCTAATCGGTCTGTGTTTCATTCGGCTTAATGAACACTGAAAGTACGCGCGGACGAGTTGCCCCGATGCCAAAGATCGATTAAATCGAGCTTGATTTAGATCGAAAAGGGACACTGTGTCAATATTATCAAGATTTATATGAAGTCGTAGTCTCGAGAGGAAGCGACGTTTAATGACTTTTGAGAGAAAATGCCGATAACAGCCTAAACGTCGTCAGATCGTGTTCAGGAGGACATGTGTAAGATGCGACAGGTTACTAAGACTCGGGTCGAAACTAATGTAACCTTTATAAACGTTTTTTTTCCTGAGTGATCCGAGATAAATTCTATTAGACTTACTGGCCTGGTGAAATATACGCCTAAAGTTTGCACATCCGAATATCTTTTGGTTTTTTTACTGTGAAAGTGATAAAATGCTTATCACAAAATGTTATAAACCCTTGATTTGATGGCCCGGAATGTTAAAGGTCCATGAAGTCTATCACTTTAAAATTTGTGAACATCAAAACATTTTCAAGTTTTTTAGCCATTTCGGTTACTTTCTATGAAACGAAATGCACTTTTACTCAGTACAGTAACACCATACATATATGATACAGTGGGATAATAATTGAAGGTCTTGAATTTCCCGCCATTTTCAATATGGAAACAGAGAATAAAACATCCAAGTGGCGACTTTCAGGCTTGTGTACCAATGAATGACAACTAACTTTCTTTGACATTGCCTTATGTGCACCACGCCTGAATTTTGCATAAATACAAGTGGGCGGCCCTATTTGAGTTGGTACCTATTTATAACGTAAATTTAACATGCAGTTCCAGTTATTAGTAAATGATATTTATATACGCATCGTAGAATAGGTACATTTACAGAAACTAATTTTACTAAAATGAAAATAAAATCCTGAAAATTATGCCAGAGTTGCAGCTTTTGGAGCCTCTTAATAAAAGATCTCACAAAAGAAGCTTTCGCTAGTCATGAGGTTTCACACTCCGAAAATTCTACTGAGCATGCACATCACGCACACACACACATATCATCGCGCTGGAGTGATCTTTGTACACCGTTCCGGATATCAAAACCGATGCTATTATCTCCTGTTCTTACTTCTTGTTGCGCAAAAGTAGGAGCGATGGCGCGAATTTAATGGCTTTATCGACGACCGAGATAGCTTTAACGATAGCGAGAGGTGTCAAGTCATTCACCCGGGCATATGGAAACTCGAGCACTGAAAATACCGTTAGAGTCGTTAACTCGTAGACGGGTAAGGGGAGAAGTGGAATACATCTGGCTGTCTTAGCCGCTCAATAGCGATACCCAAGCTCGTGCCGAAAGCTTGATTCAGTTCAATTCATCGTATTTTTTCAAAGTTATATGGTAATTTACGTCATGTAATGATGAAGCGTTTCCGATCAGTCCGTGACTCTGGAAAGTCGTCGGCATCGCTTGAAATCTCCGATACTGAAGTGTAAACAAATAGCGTCCGTCACAAAAGACTGAATTATAGTACCAGCGTAATGATATTCTTTTTAAAAAAATGACCTGCGCTGCGCAGAAGGGTCACCCTCCAAAAGAATGAAAAAAGTCGGCAATCAGCCGAGACGGAAATCACGGGAAATTGCCTCACCATACAAAATTAATGCGACTTCACGGGGAGGACTTTATCGAAGGCCTGGGGGATGTTACCTTGGAAGGGAAAGAATTGTTCATTACGCTTTGTTTGTTCCCGCGCGGGACGACGTAATCAAATCACCCGGTTGTAACCTTTGATGCACGAGGCATCTCGGTAAACGTTATACCGCTTCACGCATGAGCCTTGCGCTTTGCCAATATTATGTGGGATAAGAAAATATTTCCCAGACGCCGTATCGTATAAGAAGGCAATAGCGATAAAATAAGACGGCTTAGTGGTTTATGGTTATCCAGGCTGTTCCGCTCAAAGGATCGTCGTATCTGGATAATTTAGCAGAGTTCATTTCATTACGTACATGTCTAAAGATTGAGGAGAGCTATTCGTGGGAAAAAAACGTTCGATGAAGTAAGTAATTTGTCGACCCCTAACGTCATAACCTTTATGGAGTGCGAGTTCCTTAATTCTTTGCTCTGAATTATTCCCTGTTTAAAAAGAAGGATTCTGCAAATATTGCAACCTAGTCACGATCGACAGATCACATTTACCCATCTTATTAAAGTCAAAAAAGTCTACACATCATCTGGCCTGATCCTGCTCATTGCACAAGCAACGCTATGCGCCAGTTGCCAAGCATTTCATTGAGGCCGGCCGAGTGCCATCTTAAATAATAAGTAAATAGTTTGGCGTTCTATTAACCTTGGAGAAAGTAATTCCACGTGTCTCTTGAACTTCCCCTATCCCAAACCCGTCCATTTTCTCGTAATTTTAATTAGCATCTGACAAGGAGCGTGACGGCTGTACAAAATATATTCAAATCAGCGCATATAAGTCACTCAGATGCGCACTTGGGTATTGAAGAGAGCGGTTTCAATTTGTACGAAGAGCTAATCACGAAATTATTACACGAACTGTTGTGACATAAAATAGATGAAGGGTTTACGCCTTATTTGAATAATGGACTTAGGTATTATAGAGCGTAGTTGCAGCACAGACAAAAAAATAAGGCGCAAGCGAAAAATCGTGGTAAACTTTACAAAACAGTGCATAGATAATGTTTTCTGGCACTTTTGCCCCGGAACCCAAAGCAGAGGGTCCAAACTGGTCTTCGAAAGCCTATACTCTGCAATGAAGTCCGGCGAAGCGTGGTTTGAGAGCAAGACTTAGCATATATTGTCTGTAAAACAGTTGCAAATGTACGATATCACACTGCTTGCGATAAAAGGACTACGGAGGTGGTTGTCTACCTCCACGCACAAACGAATATGTTTGTTGCCGATCTGTCACGTCGTGAGTTTTAGCACATAGAGGGCAGTACGTGCACGAAAGAGACACGAATGATTGCACTCAAAGATGAGTCAAATGTTTGTAAGGAAGACATCACGAGTAGAATCAATCTTAACTCGATACAAAAAGTTAAACATATAGTGCAAGTATGTATGTATGTATGTATGTATGTATGTATGTATGTATGTATGTATGTATGTATGTATGTATGTATGTATGTATGTATGTATGTATGTATGTATGTATGTATGTATGTATGTATGTATGTATGTATGTATGTATGTATGTATGTATGTATGCATTCGGCCCTCGTATGCCTGCAAGATCCTTGACGGGAGAAAAGTCTCATTTTCACATCTGCGGGGTTTTCAATTTTAACCTTTACCGTTACTTTAGTCTAGAGCCCAGCAGTCAAGTATCGAATCATACTGCGTTGTATGTCAGCGTTTTACAGAGATTTTACATTAGAAATACACATGTAGGTCAATAATTATACCCATACCCACCGCTAACACAGTATCGTAATCATCCATGCGGCTCAGTGACACTACGTGACAGAAATAATATTTCGATTTTGTTTTATTTAAAAAAATCAAAATTCGTATCTATGCACAAAAGAACAAGATAGGTACAAGTTCTGACCGATCTAGCCGACTTTCGGAAGCATTTGAGGTCAGGGTTTTGTCCGTCTTATTGTTTGAGGAAGAAGAATGTCTTGAATAGGGAGTTGATTGGACATTAGTACCCCTGGCAAGACGAAATTCCCCCGAGGTGAGGGCATGTGTTTAAAAGGAAGGGTTAAGGTAGTCCGACAGGGAGCTCGCTGCAGACACACCGACGACGTACGTTTCAATTTACAGGTTGACATGTGCAGACAGGACAGTGATGGAGAAGCTCGCGAAAAATCTGCCTGAGTCAGGGGCCCCAAGAGACGCGCCGGAGCTTGTAGATGCGATCAGGAAACGAAATATCCGTAAGCCTTCCCGATCTGATCAAATTTGTAGGCGAGGGTAAGGAATTTAAGGTCGACACATGGGAAAAGGGAAATAATTTCATCAAATCTGGTCGTCCCCTTTTAAGTACAACCTTCCTACTCTGTTAGTTAGCTTGACGGAATATATTACTCCGCGAACTCTATAACGGTGCCCTTTTCCAAAGATCACTTTAGTTTGGCATGTGAAGCATGCACACACAGGCGGAGTTGAGAGGGAGATGTCGTTGCGATCAACGCCCACTGCACTCAACCAGAAAAGTGCCAACGCGAGAAAGTGTACATAAAAGTTCAATTTCAGTGAGCCTCGCTTTAATTCTTATCATCTCACGCATTTGCATTTCCCTGACAAGCTTACGTGCACTTCCTGAAAACAGAACGAGAAGACGACATCTCACAGCGGTGTGTATCCTGCTACAGTTACAATCTTAAAACTTACGTTGTCATCACCGTCCAACAACTGTACATCCGAGTTATAAACATTCATAGGCACCTCATACTATTTTCTCATTGCAATGTGGCACTGGGGTTCTGAAGAATATGTTACATACATGATAGAAGTACGAAGCAAATTAAACGAAATGATTACCTGTCTAGTATATATAGGTAGGGGAAAATCCATGGCGTTGTTAACTTGATAAATTGTAGAAGAATGTCTTTTGTATTGAGCTAGGGAGTCTCACCTGTTCAGACCAATATCACACCGAGGATTGTATGCTTTACCTTCCGTGACAGTTTTAGTCAAAGTTTACACATGGACATGTCGTAAATTATAGGATAGGTATTCTATCTGCGTGCTCGTGAACATTGTACCTTTGCTTGTTGACAGGGGACGTACCTTGACGGTATACTTTGCTATAATACGCAGAATGGTCGAAGACTTTAAAATTACTGTACTTCAGGTTCTCATTTGCAACTATCCCGAGGCAGTCGGGCACGTGTTTTTATCCCAACATGCCCTCTCTGATGCTGTGGATTTCCTGCCATTTCCTGGCCAGCTCTCTTCAATAGAGCACGTGGCATTCCCCAGTCGAGAAAAATCAATGCCAGGGGCGAAATGGTTATAGTGGCGATTTGAAATAACGAAATTTGTGAGATAAAAGTGTTACACTCGTAAGACTAGAAATTTACTTCATAGCTGGCATTCATGTTAAATTGTATTCCAACAGTACTGCAACATTTCGCGAACCAAAGCCTTACCTACAGCGGCGTCTTTTTGCAGGTTGCCGAGTTCCGTATTTTAAAAGTAAAAGCTTCATTTCCACATGATAGCACTTCGGGGTGTTTCTATAGGAACAAAGGTAATCACTCAGAATTGTACTATATTATCATTTCCGTCTATCTCAAAACACGATTTGAGCTTTTTGTTACTGTAATTTGTCCGATTTATGGGGGCGGTAAAACCTGGATCTGGAAAGGAGAGAAGGTAAAGTTGATTTGACGGCAATTATTAAATAGGTGCATATTCAATTTGCTATATGTTTTGACATTATGTTAAATTTTCGAACATAATATTCAAAGGTAATTCAAAATGAAAATTATGGTATCTGTGCACTTTAACCGCGTAGGGAACCCTGTAGAGTTAAGAGATTTTATCCAGTGCAGTCTGTCAACATGGATACTCCTACGTCGACTACACTAAATGCACTTTTCTATTGAGTGCGACGACGGCAATGGCTGGTTTACTCAAGCTTTAAATTTGCAAATGCTCTGGAGCCGAGCCATATATCACGGATAATCCAATTGTCAAATTACAGCAAATTGCTCTAATTTGTCCCCTGAACCCAAACGCATTAAACCGAACCTCAAGGCTTAACAAAATTCCGCACATAAGCCAACAACTACGTGTAGTGGAATCGGCGATTACACCGTTTTGCAAGTTCACACCCGTCAAAATGTATATATCCCGCACGTACTATTTGACTTCTACGTAACAACAATATTTCACGGGCATACTTTTTTAGACGCAGCTGCCAGCAACATCCTGGAAAAGACATTTTCAATTCCTTAATAAGACGACAACTACGGCAACATGACGTTGCATCAGACCGCTCTGCTCAAACATTAGCATTCACAAGTAACATACCCGACTCGGTGTCGCCCGATGTCGCCAGTCATAGAGGGAATACGAGTCGGTTGGTGAGTTCGAGCAGTGAACAGAACGTGAAATTTAACCTTGACCTAGGCACCCTTAATCAGATAGCGTGGACAGCAACGAGCACTGGGTCATATCAGTCAGGTCGATTAGACTCTATAGACAGTACCACAGAGTAATATCATAGACAGAGTGGCAACAGCTATTGTTTAAGGCGTGAAGCGGTTACGTAAGCAATCCATGTTTGCCTCGCCTCACGAAGCTCTTGGCTCCCTTTTCCGAAGAGTGCCGACCATGCACCCTTCGGTAATTTTCGGATTTTCACCAATTGTTAAGCGAAAGTATGTTCGACAAAGCTTGTGTTGTTGTTGTCGTGTGGTTCTGATCGGAATTGATGTGCTGGCGAAAACGGGAGTGTTTCGAGCTTCAGGAAAGTGGGTTTTACCGTTTTAAAAATTCCTCTCATATTTTTATGAATATATAATGAGTGTGTTTGAACCAAATTTGAAAGTCTTTTATCGATACTGTCTGGTTTTACTCAATGGTTTACGGTCAGTCATACCGTCTTTTACACGTGCGCCAAGAAAGGACATGTTTATGAAACTGCTGGCGTGTTATGTTTTGATCGGCGTGAGGCAGTGTTTCTGGCCTATGAGCTCACAAAGTAACTATGGTTGCTACGCGACTGGCAGTACGATGCCATCTCGTCGTATGTTTCGCATAATCTCGTGTAATTATCAACCACAAACCAAGCCTCCAAAAAGTTTAACACCTTTTAAGCTCATTTTAATATGAAAAGCCAATAGTCTACCGAGACGACCATGGAAACAAAAGGCATGCAAGTGTTGCCACCTGCAAGCGCAAACATGCAAGTGCGGCCTGTGTAACACGTGACGTGTGGATTTGGTGTTACGGCACCCAATGAGATACGCCTCATTTTCTAAATAATCATTGGTTGACAGGCTGTCGGGTGTTAGATTGCATTTATCATCCCGCTGATTTAATTTGTTTTCTCAATTGCAGGTGCCTGTGAATATCAGATTGTAAAACTACTACCAACCCGTCATTTTGCCTAATCTCTGGTAACGAAACAGCTCAAGAAGAACTTGAAGAGTCTGAGAGAAGAACGAGAGAACGTAGAAACGTGGTCGATAGTTTGATTAAGATTTGGTCCAGAAGTAGAAATCGAGGTAAGAAGGAAACAACTTCTATACAATCATCATATTGAGAAGTTAATGCTTTGTAGAATCAGTATCGATGCCATTTATCTAAACCTTTTACTGGTTGTCATTCGTTTGCATGTCATAGTATACGCAAATGCAACGAGCTCGCCTAAGTTTTGCCCGCGAACAGAAGGATCACATCTGTCTGTGAATATTTTCCAAGAAATAGCAATTTTGTTGTTCCTTATCTCGTGTTCTATTTCAACGTGATGGAAACGATTTGAGTAAAGGAGATGATCACGTTTGTATGGAATAGCTCGACTTTGTTTCCATCACATGTTAACAACCAAAGAACTGTCAAAAGGATTTCAGAGATTGTAACCCTTCAGGTTCCTGGCAACAGAACTTTCAGAACGTGAAAATGCCCTTGTTATGATGCGCAGTTTTTCATTAATTTTATCCACAAGCTAAATTGCTTTTTAATATTCAATTCAGGCGGCACCTGGCTTACTTGGTATTGTTTTGAACCAAACGCAAACCACCTTTTCTTCAATCGTTAAAGAATATAGAACGCACGAAAAATTGCCCTTTAGGAAATGAAGGCAATGAAGTCAGCATAGGGCACTCGGAAAAGTATCAGTTTTCAGGTGATATTGCCGATGGAGAAGGATGTAGCCTCATTGTATACACGCTTCTGTCCACCCACAGCCCCATTTTTTTTCAAATTGAATAAACATTAGCCTAGGAATTACATTACCTCATGAATTTGAAAACAACCTGTTTACTAGCTTCTGTTGCGCAATAACAGCTGGGTACAGGATGCTTTTAGGGAGCTAATTATAATCCAAACAAGCTGTTCAAAATTTAAACGATATCTCAAGTCCGATGCAGAGCGCGCAACGGAACTCCATTCAGATTTGGAAAGTTGAAATGCATCGTCAATTGCTATGGACAATCAGAGAAACACATATCTTTATCATGGTTATGACACAAAGTAAATCGCCACATAAGACGCCACCAGCAAAAGTCAACATGTTCCTATCGTGCAGATTAATAATTTTCCGTATAGATGGACATTATTTAGGAGAGGAATGTTAGGAAAACTTAAGATATCCCTTCAAAAGCGATCATTTCGACATTTTTATTGTATGGCCGTGTCCATTAAAATTGATCATTTTAATGAAAAATCGCTCCGATAACACACACAATCAGCAGAAGGCAAATGTCAACGCGGATTCCATTTGGATAATTCGTACCCTAGCGAGAATTATCAGCCAGTTTGTACCTTAGTTTGTTTGCTGAGAGTACGCTACGACTGCGTTATTAGTTGGACAGAAATATCATAGTGCAGGACATTACCGTGTTCACATGTCTACATTTGATATGCTCGGCGCATACTGAATTAGACCAGTTATGTTAAACCCGCTAGGATGATCAACTCCTACCTAATATGATGCATGGCTTGCGAGCATTTTTACCACGTTGACTCCTCAAACAGCCAAACAGCTTACTCATTGCTTGCAAGAGCATCTTAAAGTCAATTTATTTCCCAATGACATGGTCTGTCAACATGGTGGTAGTACCTTAAACCTTATCAAGTCAATAAGTTTGATTTGTGATAAAGCGGATAACATAACCCGCGCCTTTAAGTTGTTGGTGATTTTGGTGTATTTTTTGCGGATTTTTTCGTAATGTCAGTTCGATAATTTTCATTTCTGCCTCTACACATGTATGTATAAAACAAGTTCAACTGAAGTGGGGTGAGTACAGTGGAGGATGTCACATGTGTTTAAATTTCTACTTGGTCACTGTCTACAGAGGATCCATTTCAGAGGGTCCCTGAGGCGCGACTCCTCGTAATTACTTCTTACCACCGAAGGCTCTTTGTCAAGTAAAGTGAACGTAAAGATATTCTCGTGAGCGCATTGCCTAGAGCCGTGCACTTCCTTCCGTTACCGAAATCCACCTTTAGGACGTAGAGAGAATAAAGGGTCAACAATGCCGGTTTTCATAACACATTATAATGACAGGTGAATAAGTAATCAACTAAATTTTCGCAAACCAGCCTTCTCTTCCATCACGTGTTTCCACCCCTTGATTAATCAGTCGATTAGTTAGCTACTACTTGACAGGGGTTGCGTTAATCAATTCACATTCTAAATTAGGATTCTACACAAGCCGCCAAGAGCTGTCATCGTATATCAAACAAATTTCCGAACAGGACACGAAAAGTCATTATTTTGTGTAATGTATAATATCGCGGAGGCAGACTTCAAGCGACCCAGAAAACTGTGCATCGAACCAGAACACCCGATCGGCCTCGGATCCGATGAGCCATTATCATTGCAGGGCTCAATAATATGTAAAGTATAACTTACCAGTAACGCTACTCTGTTCTAACAATATCAATATTTTACATATACATTGATTCTTGCATCATATTGAAATTTGAGTTTTTTGCTGACATATAATGAATATTAGATTCTCTTAACTCCTGGCACTTGCAAACGTTAATTCGACGTCAGTAAATTAACAGTCAACAATGCTTAACACATTCTACAGTAGCACACCAAGAAGACTAGTATTGTCCCATGATCATTAATTCTTATCGTATTACACGGACACATATCACGACTCGATTTTTAAAGGGATCATTGTCTCCACCAAATGTTCATTAGTAGCAGGTGAGATAATCTGACAAAAGTATGTTGTAAGGGGAGAGATATCAAATTAGTATTTGATAGAAAGACTTTAAAGCTTGCAGGCACACAACGAAAACAATGGAATCTCATTGTGATTACGTAAGTAAAAAGAAATCATAGTGGTACCCTCCGATTGCTGATTGACAATGGAATCTCATTGTGATTACGTAAGTAAAAAGAAATCATAGTGGTACCCTCCGATTGCTGATTGATGTAATTTCGACAACGAAATATGACGGTGTAACAAATATAATCAATTTTCGTAATAAATCGTTCGTTCACGTGTAAAAATCGTCAATAGACATATCATTATTTCAGATATTAAATTTCTTTCAGGAGAATGCAATGAGTTATATATTGCATGAATTTATAAAATTTAGAATAGCTACTCACATGACATAAATGGTCGTTCCCTCTTTGTGATATCCAAAATGGTTCAAGATGTCCAGCTGTGAAAAGTTTCTTAATTAGCCACAACATGTGAAAAGATCATCAATTTATTGTGACACCCTTTCCGGGTGTTCCTGTCATTCAAAGGCAAACCTCATTTTATTGCGTCAATAGAATCAGTGCACTGAGTTGGATCTTTCATCGTCAGATGGGAATTTATAAAAAGTAAAACGATTTCTGTCAAAAGTTCAACAAATTAGCATTGAATCGTTTACTCCAGGCATAGCTAGATTAAGGGCTTTGTACAAATGAGCATAAAAACCGCAAAAACAGAATCAAACAAAACAAAACCTAAAAAAGACGAAAATGGTATGAAATGATTTGCATGAGTTAACGAACCAGAAAGAAACACTTTTTAAAAGAAAATAAATTATATAAAAATACGAGTAAATCAATGAAATTTTTCACAAAATGTTTTCACGTGTTTTCCTTCCATTCCAATTCTATGTTCCTTGAATAGTTTTTTTTCAAAAAGCTCGTCTTCTTGCGTTCACTGTTGCGGCGACCAACCTTTAAGAAGGTCACGAATGGTTGCCCGCAAGTTAGTGCATTAATTACTATTATGTTTCATGGAAACGTGTCACAAGTTGAGTTTAAAAAGGATCGTTGTTTCAACCAAATGGTCTTTGGTTGCAGAGAAGATAATCTGACAAATGTACGTTGTAAGGGGAGAAATATTAATTAGTATTTGACACAAATACTCTTAAGCTTATAGGCACAGAACGACAACAATTGAATCTCATGGTGATTGCGTAAGTGGAATAATTTATAGTGGTGCCCTCCGATCGCTGATTGATGTTATTTCGACAACGAAATATGACGGTATAATAAGTATTATTAATTTTCGTAATCATTCGTTCGCGTTTTTAAAAGCTTGAGTAGACTTATCGTAACCTGAAACATCACATTCCACTAAGCGGAATACAATGAGTTACAAATTACATAAATTTACAGTATTTAGATTTGTAATAGGTCTCTGTGATAACCGCAATAGTTTTTGGTGTCGAGATGAAAAAAAAATTCATTAGTTCAGCGTGTTACTGTAATTTAAAGCAAACGTCATTCTATTTCGCAAACTGTATCAACTCAAAAACACAAACTAACAAACAAACAAACAACAAGAAACTAAATAAATAAATAAATAAAAACGAAAATCGCACGCATGATGTGTAAAAGGATAGACTCATAAAGAAATTATTTTTAATATCAAGTAAATTATAAAACTACTAGGAATTACTTTTTTGTACAAGAATGCTGTCACGTGTTTTCTGAACATTTCAATCCTCTGTCCCTCGAGAAGCTTTTGCAAAAGCTTATCTTTGTCTGTTAATTAGCGGCGACCCACTTTTTACAATGTTTCGAATTATTGCCCGCAAGATCATTAATTCATATTGTTTTAGATGAATATGCATCATGACTCGAATTTTGAAAGGAATATTGTTTCCACAAAATGGCATTTCGTAGCAGGTGAAAAAATCTGACAAATTTACATAGTAGGAGGAGATGTTATATATAGTTAAATTCTTAGACACAAAACGAAAACAAAATAATCTCATGGTGATTTCGTAAGTACAAAACCTTATAGTGTGCCCTCCGATCGCTGATTGATGTAATTTTGACAACGAAATATGTTGGTACAACAAATTATCAAGTTTCGTGATCTCATTCGTTCACTTGTAAAAAGCGTGAAAAGACATATCACAATGAGTTACATATTACATTACTATACAGTATTAAGAACTACTCACATGACACAAATGGTCGCTCCCTCAAAACGGCTAATGGTGTCCAGATGTGAAAATTTCCCTAATTAGCCACAACATGTGAAAAGATCATCAACTTATTGTGATACCCGTTCAGCGTATTCCTGTCATGTAAAGTAAAGCTCATTTATTTTGCAAATAATATCGGCGCACTGGGAGTGACCTTCCATCGTTAGACGGGAAATTAATAAAAAGCATAGAAAGTTCTGTCGAACGAACGTAATATTGAGCAAGTTTCACTAAAGTGAAAAATAGTTGAGTGCTGTACAAGTATATAGGTCAGACTACCTAACGTGCTTTTGACTCCTCTGTCGCTGGGGGTCGTTCTACCGACTTAGCCCTGTAGGGATGTCAGTCGGTCTTGTCGAGTTGTGGTTCGTCTTTTTGAATGAGGACGTTATTTCATACCTTCTTCACCATTATCGATGGCATAAGGCTATGTCATTTTAAACATCGTACATGTGATATGTGGCAGCCATTCTATGTGTGTACTCAGCCGCTAATGCTTGGGAAAGGCGGTCATAATTAAAACGGTACAGTATGAGAATGTGTTTAAGTTAGCACAACTGAATTTGTAAAATTGCTGTCTATGTTTGAAAATCAATAAAATTAAACGATATCAACTTGTAGACACGAAGTATGAGTATGTGTTATAATGATTAACAGATACAAAGAAAGTCTTTTCGACAGCCTGTATTTCCACATTTATCAAAAGAATATAATGTGTACTTTAAAAGCAATTTTTGAATTTTTGGCACTGTGACACTTTTTGGTATTGTAAGAATATGTTCAGTGTAAAATACATCGCGCGTTTGATAGACTTTTATTCAAATTAATCACAATGTGCAGAGTGGCTGTCTTTTTGAAGAGGAAAGCTTGGATCTCTCAAAATTTAAGATTAACAGCAGCTCATGTAATTTGGGTTTCGCTTATTTAATTTTTGCTGAGTCATATAACATTAAATTTTGATATGGAAAGAAAATTAATGTAAAATAACGTGTCAATGTTATATTTGCTCGACTTATCGGTAGGTTTATCCGTACTGCAATATGTTTTATTTTTTTTCCTGTGATAATCTACTTTTGACTGTGACGGGTCAGAAGAAACATAATAAGCGAAACCAAAATTACATGAGAGTGTGTGCATTACTGTTCTCGGTTAGAGTTTGTGTGAACTCTTTTTGGGCTCTCACAAAGAAAATGAAGTTTTCACTGTCTAATATTTGTACGGCAAACGAAACGCAACATTAATAAATTTGAGGAATTTGCATCTCAACAAACCTAACGCTGACTCTTGATTTTAACGCTAGATGTTGCATGAGAATGGTTTCCTCGAATGTAATATATATATATATATATATATATATATATATATATATATATATATATATATATATATATATATATATATATATATATATATATATATATATATATATATATATATATATATATATATATATATATATATATATATATATATATATATATATATATATATATGTACAATTCCGAATAAGATTCAACGCTAGTGACCCTAACTACCCAACCTATTCTAGGTTAACTTCTCCGCGCCTGCCTGACAATAAAATCCGGCATTTCACCATATTTTGAATTTCCACCTACATAAAGCTGTTTACCAGATTTAATCCTATTTGCATGAATAAAACCCATATGAACCAAAAAGTGGATGAGTTGTGAATATTGGCGCTTCCCGCAGTAGAAATGTGACTTTACAGGTTCCCTGGTCACTGCTGTCCCGAAAGAGTTAAAATGTGCCAACGTTGATTTAGCATTGTCGATTATTTTGCATTCGTCGTAAAACAATCAATTTGTCTGACAGGAAATGGATATCGTACCTAGGGGCATCCTATAACTGATTACATACATTGTTTATAGTTATGGTGCGCGAATGGCGTAGTAATATGGATGACGTTGGAAATCGATGACGAAAAATTGTGACACTTGAAGCAACTTTCTCGAATATCGTTTGCCGTTTTTATAGTGCAGGAATTCAAATTTCGATAAAATATGTAGGGCGAAGGCCATACAGTTGTAATAAATATTCTACAGGGCACTGTGAGCCCCCAAGGACTATCGGTAAAATGTGGTCTAATCATTATGACTTCCTGAAAAGTTAACGGATTTTCCTTTTATAGCTAGTGATTTTCTGATCTCACGGCTGACCTCCGACGCAATATCATGGGTGATAAATCATTAAGTAGCAATAATATATTCATGTGTGTATATAGGTAATTAGGTTGCTATGTTGGTAGGTCGTATGTATGTATGTATGTATGTATGTATGTATGTATGTATGTATGTATGTATGTATGTATGTATGTATGTATGTATGTATGTATGTATGTACGTAAGTCTACCTAACTATAGCCATGTACATCATGCAAGGTGGCAATCATAAACCTTCCATCTTTTCCAAAATAGAGTGACAGACTTTTCGTTAAGGATATAGATCAGAATTTCATGACTAACAGCGAATAATCTGTAGCTAAAGAGGTTTATTGAAAAGTGTTTTCCAACTTGTAAGTTGTCAAGATAATATTTCCATACTGTGGAAAAACAAACTGTGTAGCATACAGATGCACGCTATTCTATCATAACTTGTTATTTTTACATATAACCTCCTTTTGCTCCCTTGAATACCCCTCCCCCTACAAAAGCACGATGACAATTTTTGATCACTTTAGAATGAATTTTATATTTCAAACAAGTACTATATATTAGATTCAAGCAACAATTGACTCTTGCAGACTTTAAGTTGACACGAGGAAATTACCAATCTACAATGCTTGATACTTCTACATATGGTTTGCTGTAGCACACATGTTTAAAAGATGTATTATCCTCCATATCTCTTAACCTATAAAACTACGAGCAATTACCTTATGCACAAAATTGCTTTCAAATACTTTTCTATACATTACCATTCTATGTCCTATGAATCATTTCTGCAGACACTCATCTTCGTGCGTAAATTAGCTGCGACCCAGTTTTTAAAAAAGTTCATTATGTATTACGACACGCATTTGAAAGGAGCCTTAGGTTCAACCGACGCAATTTAGCCGGAGGTGAATAATAAAGAGATTTTCTTTGTAAAAGGAGAAATATTAAATAGTATTTGTCACACAAATTTTCCAAGCCTTATAGACATACAAGAAAAACCATTTAGTCTCATAGTCTCATCCTTACAATATTAGGAACTTTTGTCAGTGATCTATGGAATTGAGTAAACTCTTTCGAATGATTGTCATTTTGTGAAAGACATAAAGCAACACGCGTTTGCGTGGCAACGGGCGAATAAACTGCATCGTAATACAGTCAACGAGGTAGTTACCTAGAACGTTAGTTTAAGGATACTGCAAGCTGACACCACCTGCCGGCAGTACATGTTTCCCAGGTACACGCAACGGGAAGAACACTGCAAAATTCAGGCTAGAGTAGAGAAGCTGTATCATATAGTTGTCATCCTGGTTAGTTTTGCATTCTGCAAACATCTGACCCTATGGACAGCGTTTATCAGCCAGTATGAAACGCGCTCAGTTTAAAGGATCATCAGGGGAGTTGTTAGATCAGTTAACACATCAACGCGGAAGATACGCAGGAACGCCATTTTTGAAGTGCGTCGAACACTGATTTATCACGCATTGCACTGTTGGCTACAGCGTCATGGACCCACCTTGCTTTTTATCAGGATTATCAACAACTGCTTTACAAGCCTGTGGGAGTATTTAGCATATAGTTAATGCACACCCTATGTCACAAGTGTATGGTGTATAATTAAGTGCCTCTGCTGGATACATGATGACGATAACACTCAACTTATGCAGCGGATATCAGGAGTTATAACCTTCCATACTAGGGTACGTTATTTCACATTCGTGATACATTAGTTGCCTATCAGCTTTCTGAATTGCCAATAAACGGAGAATTGAATTGCTGCGAAAAGTAACGAAAAGGGCAACGACATATGTCATTTGTATATATAATATACAATATAATATATATATATAGTCAGTGAGAGAGAAGGGAGAGAGAGCGAGAGAGAGAGAGAGAGAGAAGGGAGAGAGAGAGAGAGAGAGAGAGAGAGAGAGAGTGTGTGTGTGTGTGTGTGTGTGTGTGTGTGTTGGTAATTCGTATCTCTGATGTGGACGTACATACGAGTAAACACATCTTCAATAAACTGTATCAATTGCACATAAGCTGTATGATACAATAATCTGGGTGTACTTGTCTGTCAAATTAGAACACTTATGAACCATAAATTGTGGCCATTTATGGCTTCAACTATCCAATCACTTACTCATGATATCATTAATAGACTTTCGATGTATCAACGTGTCCTTAATTTTTTAACAGTCCATCATCCAACGGGCATTAGCCCAATTACAGGATGAGATACGCATAACCCACTAACCCCTATGGAGCACTGAGGAGTAAAGTGCCTTGCTCAGGGGCACGAGACTGTGCTAGAGTCTCGAACTCACCGTCCTCCGACAGTGAGTCCATTACTCTGGACCTACCGGGTCTTGAAGCGGGTCTCGAACTCACCATCCTTAGATAGTTAGTCCATTGCCCTAACCACTGGACCACGGTGCCTCCTAATATCATTATTATAATAGTTTGTTTACCATATATTCACGCCTGCACTGAACATACTCATTACGTAATCCGAGCTTCAGAATGCTGAGCTTTGTTCCGAGTAGTATATAATAAAGCAAGTGACCGCCAAAACTCATATAACCAACAACGACAACAACAAAGACAGTATGTGCACATCAATGTCGTTGTCACGTGCAGCTGTCGCTTTAGGCTGAATAATTTTCCACAATTTACATTTTATGATGGAGGTAGCGGCGATGAGACAATGAGAGAAGCTTGTGTTGAAAAAATATTTACATTTATACTTTTCATGCGGTGACAATTTTTATTTTCATAAATATGCAAGAGTATAGAATTGTAGCGTACATGAGATATGATGTGGTATATACAAACTGGTTGAAATGCTTTAGAGAACAATGGGAAGGATTAACAATGTATCTGTTCAATTTCCCGTTGTTCAGGTGGAAACAGGTTGAGTGATGTGGTACACGACACTGTAGAAGTGATATCAAATAGCACCAGAAAACTAGTACACTACACTTACAGTCTACATTTGTCCCTGTATACTGTCTTTTTATTATTATTCCATTGGTTTATTTTATGACAATGGTAACTTCAACTGCAGTTGAGGGATTTTCAGCCTTCGGTCGAACATTCAGAATATGCATACTTGCTGACAAGATTCCTTCTAAAGATCAAAGAATGGAGTAAAGTTCCACGTACGATAACATCCTCTGTGTTAAATTTTTATTCTTGAAAATTACATTTCCTTGTTCCACTCTAAAAAGTCATGTCGAAAGGCTTAGTATATAACTTGTAAACAAAGTACGTATGTGTGTTATTGTTGATAACTAAAATCTAGTCCATTCTTGAATTCTTATTCATTTGTCAACAATAACATCGCATATTGTGACCAGTTTGTGTTTTTAAAGGGAATCGGTCGTCGTAACTGCGCATGTGTGACTTTCTTGTCTACAAACATTGTATTTAATGCACTATATATAGATGCATCATGTTACCATAGCTGCAACATTTAAATTTTACGATGTACATTATGACAAACATGTTTAAATTTTCTTCAATCGTCAACGTACCTTGGATACAGTGTTTACATCGGTCGTAGGGGTCCCAAGCGACCTTCGAGCGCAATTCCGACGACAGCCCCCTTTAAGGCTAGGGGAAGAAAAAAGAAAATGTGCTTCTTTTTTGTACAAAATAATGAAAATATTAGCAAGAGTTACAACTCCTGTCTCTTTTACCATGATTAGGCGACTGACTAGGGATCTATTCTTTGTTTGCATATATCTCTCCAGGATCACGGCACCTGCTGGGTTTAAGAATGACGTTTTTTTGTACGAAAAGGAATATTCTTGCCATTTTTTCTTCAAGTTGATATTTAGCACGTACCGGCATCACTTTTTGCATGTATTTTACAAAATAACTTTTGTAATCGTATCAGGAAAACGACAATATATTAATGGTGTTTTTAGACTTCCATGTCTGTCCGTAAACCAATGAAATTGGCTGATACTGCACTGCCACTAAACATGATATAGTATCCTACCTTGACTGTAGATCAAGTGCTCAACAACTGTTGAGTGTTCTGTATCATTGTTCTACCGTATTTATATACACAATATCTTGTTCTTCTCGCAAAGTCGTCTCGAAATGAAATGCCCAGTATGTCTCGTCCCGAAGAGAAATCGTTTATAATGATATATCATATCGTACACCATCGGTAGTGTTTGCAAGACTAGGGTAATGCTTTCAACATACTAAAGTAGACGAAGAAAGTGTATCCGCTTTCTATTATAACAATAATGATAAACATATCATGAAAGAGTACAGCTATTGTGCCTTCAAATGATAAATAACCCAAGATCTACTGGTTCCAAAATATTGAGATATTTTCAGGCATTGTAGATAAGTAATACCTGTCACAAAAAACAAATTTACTCCATAATTTGCAGTGTCATGGGTGGTCAAAATTAGACAAGGCATATTTACAACTATCAGTAAATACGAATGAACGAATAAATGGACAGATAACAGGAATATAAATTCAATCAGGTCGTAAAGGACAGACAATAGACATACGCATATTCAAACGCTTATGTAAGACACAGGTGCCTTTGCATCGCTCTGGCCAATGCTTTAAAAACTTAATACAGGGTCCAAGCTATACTTGCCTCAAGTCTTTAGGCATTGCTATTTCACAATGAAATAAATAAATGTAAGTGAATTACTTGAGAATCTTTAATCATACATAAAAAAACGCCAAGTGACTATAATGGTTGACTAGTCTAGTCCAAACCATGAATGTATGAAAATTTGGATCCTTTTTCGTGTTCCCGAAAATGTCTCGGGATTATCGGACGGAACAAAATTCATCTTGGTAACATTGTACCTAATTTGTGTTGGACATTCTTAAATGGCATTTCAAACTGAGAAACAGACACGTGTGAAGTGAAGTTGAGGCTATGCAAAAGAATACTTATAGGAAAGGATTTTTCCCGGCCAGTGAACTGAAATTCATATATTAAGGCTTATACTGGTTTGCTTGACAATGTCCCTGTGGTAGTTTTTCGAAGGGTTTACCCATTGTACGCCGAAGAAATCGAAGCATTACCATCTGGAAGATGTTTTACCGCGATCGATTGTCTCCGGAGATATATTCCAATCTACGAAGACGCTTAGAAAAGCTCGGAGATTTAGTTGGCGCAACTTGGGCGCCATTCGCCCGGACATAGAACGAAAATTGTCATTCCAAATTCGATAAAAGTTATCTACCTGAAGAAATAGAGGAATCAATAATTAAAAAAGCAGCTGCCATAGTCGAGCTTAGTGACGCAGGAAGCTCCATTCGTAGCGGAATAATCAATATTGCGGTTTGCGATGACCAAATCATATCGGTTTCAAAGTATCTTGATTGTAGGAAGGCAAATAATAGAAACTAAGAATATCTTTTTGAGGAAAAAAAGCTTTTCTCAACTGTCCATTCTTTCAGAAAGGTTTAAGCACGTCCTCACTTATCAGATACAGGTATAAAGATCAATTTTGGCACAATCGGTCGAAAATATTGATGCTGTCTGTGCTATTGGCAAACAATTTGGCACTTGTTTAGAAGACATTTACAGCAGCGACGAAACAACTGTGAATTGCTAGATAAAGAGGAGTAGATGCTTTTTCACGATGGAAGCAATATCCGCAATCATTAACAGACTGAAAGCTCACTGCTTTTCAAAGAATCCACTTAAAGATGGTCTATTCGTCACTTACTTGCCACTACTGCTCGTCTAATTCATAGCATTCATTGTTTCTCTGAACTCAGTTTTCGAGCCTCGATCGCTGGTATGTAATTTCACCACACGCTATGCGCTCCTCCTAATTTCAGTTTACAGACTTCACTATGTCCTCTTTCAGTACCTTAGTGGCCGACTATCACTTGTAAGATATTTTCACGGTTTGCGCGGTGTCCTGCGACAGTTGTTTGGGATCCAATTACCTGTATATCCTCCATGGTTGGCAGCAAAGTCGGTTTTGATACCTCTGATAATGTCACGGTATTCCGAGGTTTCACATGGAACGCCAACGCCACGAATTGTGTCCTTGAACGGAAAAAGCCACAGGCTAGGCTTAAGCAAGAAATCAACACTCTGAAATGTTGCATTTTATAAACCGTCTCTGTGAGAAACTCATTGTTGAACAATCCATTTCTATCTATCTATCTATCTATCTATCTATCTATCTATCTATCTATCTATCTATCTATCTATCTATCTATCTATCTATCTATCTATCTATCTATCTATCTATCTATCTATCTATCTCGGTATTGACATGCACACTGTAAACCGTCTCTGTGAGAAACTCATTGTTGAACAATCCATTTATAGTATCTATCTATCTATCTATCTATCTATCTATCTATCTATCTATCTATCTATCTATCTATCTATCTATCTATCTATCTATCTATCTATCTGTCTATCTATCTATCTATCTATCTATCTATCTATCTATCTATCTATCTATCTATCTATCTATCTATCTATCTGTCTGTCTGTCTATCTATCTATCTGTCTGTCTATCTATCTATCTATCTATCTATCTATCTATCTATCTATCTATCTATCTATCTATCTATCTATCTATCTATCTATCTATCTATCTATCTATCTATCTATCTATCTATCTGTCTGTCTGTCTGTCTATCTGTATATCTATCAATATAGTATATTAAGATATGTATCTATGTGTGTAAAATCAGTGTGTGCCAACCACTATCTATCTATCTGTCTATCTGTCTGTCTGTCTGTCTGTCTGTCTGTCTATCTATCAATCTATCAATATAGTATATTAAGATATGTATCTATGTGTGTAAAATCAGTGTGTGCCAACCACTATAACACGTTGGTGCAATTCTTAAAATGACACTTCCTGTGAAATGCATTGGAAGCGACCATTTATTAACAAATTCTTGTTCTCAAAAATGTACACGATATGAGGTTATTGCAAAGCTAGAACAGAAAATGTCTAGAAAGCATTTTAGATGAAGTTTTATCATTAAGACCCATGTATCATGTATCCCATGTATGTATCTTTCCATTCATCATGAAACGGATCTTCCTTTTATTCTACATTTCCTCCGCTGGAATTGTCACGTGGTTGATGTGGATCCTGCAAGGTTGAAATTTAAAACTTTTGCATAAAAATGGTATGAGTCACGCTTCATGCGGTAATGTGAGACGTCAGTAGTGTCTCAATTACTAATCCATGTCGAATAATTTATTGGGGCAGTTAGTTTTTGAGGACAGATTGGATGAAATGTTTAAACATAAATCCGTAGTCGTTTCATGTAATGTGAAATAAGTTAAATTCTAAATATGTTGCATGTGAAAACTTTGGCGGAGAGGAGCCATTCCATGTCATGGTAAATTCAGGCTGACTTTTATACGTATCAAAACGACAAACCAAGAAAAATGCAGGAAAAACGACAGTTGACGAATTTTCAAAGGATCTTGGAACATTTCTATGATTATTACATGTTTTAAAATGACATTCGTTATTCGTTATGATAATGACATATGAAGCTCGACCAAAAAGAAATACGTTGTCCATATTTCAACTGAACCTGTAGAACATATTTTTCGACCATAATGTGTGGATGATCGAAGTATTCCAATCCAGTGTCGCCCACACCAAAGTACAGCAATAGATATAGCTTGGGACCCGAACGGACAAATAGAACTGCCTTCTGATAAGATCATTCGGTGATTTTAATGGAAGTGATTGGTGAATCTTTAGTATACATTTCTACACATTTCGCAGAAAAAATGTAACAACTTAGCCCGGTTATTGAACCACTCTTTTTTGAGAATGGGGATTTGGCCGAGCGGTTCTGTCTGTTGCTTCTCCTCTATAGGTGACTGGATGCCGTATATGCTGTGACTGCGAACCCGATAGAAAACACCGTACTTTTCTACCCTGCATCGATCACTTTGCTGGTGGACGAAATTGTCCCCGTGGCTATCTTTTGCCCAGTTGAAACGATACATTCATTGCTTCGATGGAGTTTGTGTGCGATGTATGATAATGAGTGTCAGAGCGTGAGTGCTTCTGAAATCTACAACGTGTGGAGAGGTCGCAGGTAGAAAAATGTAACAACTTAGCCCGGTTATGCACTCTTTTATTTGAGAGTGGGAAATTGGCTGGTTCTGTCTGTCGCTTCTCCGCTTGGTGACTGGATGCCGTATATATGTTGCGAGTTCGAACCCGATTGGAGACACCGCATATTCGATAGAGTAGGAAGAGTTTGTCAGTTTTTTTGTAAAACATACTTATAACGTTTTTGTCCTACCGTTCACTGAGTACCCGAGGGGACTTGAGGAGCATTTACTTCAATCTGACTCGTCAACAAAGGACGAAATCATGGCAGGTACCATGACATAGGCATTTCCAAAAAAATCAGAAACTACTAGTAATACCCATATGTTGAAAATATTCCCACCATCTGTCTTCAGGAGAGAATTGAAAGCTCTTCGATTTGTATCTGCGTACGTGCATACAAGAATAAGTAGGGACCGTCATCGAGCGCCTGCTAAAATTAGCGAATTGACGAAAGTAGTGGGAGGTTGTAAAAAATCAAAACCGATCGAAGGGCGTCAGGGCTTTGCATTGAGATGCGGTTTTAAAAAGAAACGAACTTTCGATTTGAGAAAAAAAATTGAAGTCTGCTATTTTTGTATGTGTTTCTAAAAGCCAGGACATTAAAATTTAGATAGGGGGAATAGAGGGTAATTATTCACACATGGTACAAGGCACATAACCATATATTAACAGGAGACCAGCATAACGCCCACATTTCAACCTCCAAATTGTCCCAAACCCCATGGGACAGATATGTTCCTTTGGTCATAAGTTCAATATCATATAAATGCCACGGAAAGGAGGTTGCTCACATCCAGACTGCCCTTACCCGTCAGTGGAATCGCCCAGCTCGTCAAAGCGAGGTTATTGTGTTCATATGGATTTATGCGTCGGTAGAATCACTGTGTAGTAGGCAAGCCTCGCAGTCTTTCGGGAAAACGAACCTCTAACGTATGTGCATGGCACCTTAAGAAGGGGAGAAGATTGGCAACTACGACAGTAGTATGTGAGTAAATACGCAACTTAACCATACTTATTAGGCATTTTTGCCGCTCAAATCAATCTCTCTTGATTTTGCCCGACGTTATTGTTTTTACTTGGTTTTTCGCAATTTGCTGCTGAACCCCAAGTAATGGTACACCTCGTGAAATTTATTTAGATGTGTTCATTTTTAATTTTTTAAGCTGCTCTTTTGGCCAAAAGCGCTTGGCCACAAACAAAACAAAGTCATAAAAGCAAACAGAAACTCTGTGTGGATGTAGCAGAGACAGGTGCTTTTCAGACAGTGATGAGCTCTCATGCCGTACTTTAGCACAGTTTTTTGTGTACATGCAAATAGTATCACATAACACTGCAAACGCGCGTTTTTGCAGTCGCTAACGTATGCTATGGAATAAAGCTGCCGTGATGTGACAATAAGGGACGGGATGGTTGTCGCGGTCTATGTCGGTAAAATCGACCGGTGTTGACCGTTGTGCAGACACATAGGTGCACAGCAGCCGTCATTAAAATTTCAGTATATTATCGAAAACAACCATAATGGGAACTTCATATAAGATCTATATGATTTTTTAAAAAGATTAAACTCCTAAATCGTTTCCTTTTAGACATGACTAGTGTTTCAGTCCATTAATTTTTAGAGTTGAACGTGTCAATTAGCTCGCTGTCACGAATGACTGACGCAAATTTCGAAATGACAGTGCGATGCCTGATTGGAATTCCAAACGTCGCTGTCTTCACTACATTATGATGTGGTTCAGCTTCGATGAAATAATGCTCAACTCGTCATTGACGTAAATACATTCCTCATGGAATGAGCTTGAGCCATTCCTTGGACGAATATTTCATGTTTCATATCCTTTTTGTCGGGCAATTGTCTTCATCTTTATTGAGGGTCAATTGTCTTCGGCCGTTCACACTTCTTTCAAAAGGACGTGCCTTAAAAACTGCGTGCTACTGCGTATCGCTACACATTGTTCCTATGGACGATTTTTCATACGAATGCATCATAGAAGACACATATTCGCAAATTATGAAAGAAATTATGCGCGGAGATAGTTACCGGTTGGGTTTTGTCTGTCGACATTACCAGCTGTTGCGCGACGCGACATTGAGTTGGTGATATAGTTGAATGAGTTGGTATGAAATCAACACAGTGTTCAATTTGGATTGTCAATAATTTAAAATCTGACTTATTGGCTACCGTGACAAATGAAGGATCTTAAATTATTTTTAAAGAGTATTCTAGTCCAAAAGTCGGCAAATGAGTTTGGAATTTAATATTTCCCTGACTTTTTTATTGATTTCTCCCGCTAATGAGACTTGTCGTATGCAAATCATTTTGCTAGGGTGTTTAAGTACGCAAAAAGCGGATAATAGTGACTGCAAGACTTTCTGAACAGACTTTTCGCGGCGCCAAATTATGAGAAAACATATTTGATTATACAATTGCATGACGTACTTAATTTTAATGTGAAGTTTGATTTCCATATAAATTGCGTGTAATGTGAATACCGTAAGTGCAAGGAAACGATATTTCGGTTTTTGTACATTAAATGAAAAAAGTCACTAGTTTATTCAAGAAGCAGCGAAGAAAAGTATAAGTTGTACGTGTTCTGTGATCTAATGCTCTCGAAGCTATTCCCAAAGTGAGCACTAAAAAATTTATGGGGATATCGTGAAATTGAAAATTGGACATTCAAAAACTGCTCAAGTTAAGGTAATTGAACTTTGAGCGGTGGGTGTCGTTTAAAATGTGAACGATTTACACCTTCGTTGTAGATTGTCCCTCCCGTATTTTGAGAAGAATTCTCGTTTTTAATTACGAGACAAACTGTTACCAGGCTAGATTTGGTATTTGTTATGATGATGAGCGACTGACTAGGTCACATTTTTGTGTCTATTATGTGCATAAATTAGTTTGTTGTTTATGGGCATTGTGGACATGTCAAACGGAATATGCAAAAAGAAAAAAAACATTAAAAATACCAAGGACAGTTCTTTAGCATGAGACAGGTACAAGTGTAAAACGATGAACAGCAAATACTCATCAAACAGAAAAGATATGCAATATTTCAGACAATGATATTTATAATTTGCCCAGAATAATATGACTATTTCTATGTAGCTTTGACTTCTGAAAGAGAAAAATTTGACACTGGCGTGTGAAGATAAACAGGCGCCATACCGACTCGACAAAGAATAACATGCCCAGAGCACGCACAAAACAGGACTAGCAAGACCTGTTTGACTGAGTCGATTTCTAAAGGATATGCACTTGTTTGCATCCAATGCTCATGTAGCGCGATAGAGTGGTAAAGTTCGTTAACATCGTACATATATGTTATCCCCTTAGCCAGTGACCGTGGTGAATGGATGTATCGTAGTGGAAATTTGTACCAAAATGCAAGACTGTTTATGCAAGAGGCATATTACAATCTGAGATACTGTTTTTCCGTTTCCATAACTTAACATTGCGCGTTTTGGTGAAAGGAGATGCCCGTTTTTCCATGACGTGTCAATCATAGCTGCTTCTGTTCCAGAACCCATTTGCGAACACAGTGCCTGTCTACATCAAGGCAGAATCTTACTCGGTGAAGACAAAGGCCTTTCAATTTTCCCCCATTATTATTTTTGATTGTCTGGAGCTATTCAGACCCCCTTTTTGTCTCTGAAAGGGACATTTTTGTATTGTAGTACATACATTTCATGGGTGTCAGATCCTACTTGAACAAGAGTTACGTTTTGAGGACTGTTGCTTGTATTGTGGTTGTTTACTCGCAGTCTCGATATAATGAATGACGGTGGGTATTCTTTTATTTACTTTAAAAATCTTTTCACCGACTGAATTTCTGCGA